>NC_090182.1:26672773-26700273 GCF_024679245.1 Pseudorasbora parva
AAGCTAACTTTCTTTTTCTGGTATAGTTAGTCACATATATATATTTTACATGTTTTACAACATTTATTAGTGTTAATGTTAATATACTGTACACTATACAGGACCTTCTCAAAAAATTAGCATATTGTGATAAAAGTTCATTTTTTTCATAATGTAATGATAAAAATTAAACTTTCATATATTTTAGATTCATTGCACTCCAACTGAAATATTTCAGGTATTTTATTGTTTTAATACTCATGATTTACCCATACATCTAAAAAAATTAGCATATCATGAAAAGGTTCACTAAATTAACCTAATCATCTGAATCAACTAATTAACTCTAAACACCTGCAAAAGATTCCTGAGGCTTTTAAAAACTCCCAGCCTGGTTCATTACTCAAAACCGCAATCATGGGTAAGACTGCTGACCTGACTGCTGTCCAGAAGGCCATCATTGACACCCTCAAGCGAGAGGGTAAGACACAGAAAGAAATTTCTGAACGAATAGGCTGTTCCCCGAGTGCTGTATCAAGACACCTCAGTGGGAAGTCTGTGGGAAGGAAAAAGTGTGGCGAAAAACACTGCACAACGAGAAGAGGTGACCGGACCCAAAGGAAGATTGTGGAGAAGGACCGATTCCAGACCTTGGGGGACCTGCGGAAGCAGTGGACTGAGTCTGGAGTAGAAACCTCCAGAGCCACCGTGCACAGGCGTGTGCAGGAAATGGGCTACAGGTGCCGCATTCCCCAGGTCAAGCCACTTTGGGCTACAGAGAAGCAGCACTGGACTGTTGCTCAGTAGTCCAAAGTACTTTTTTTGGATGAAAGCAAATTTTGCATGTCATTCGGAAATCAAGGTGCCAGAATCTGGAGGAAGACTGGGGAGAAGGAAATGCCAAAATGCCTGAAGTCCAGTGTCAAGTACCCAGTGATGGTCTGGGGTGCCATGTCAGCTGCTGGTGTTGGTCCACTGTGTTTTATCAAGGGCAGGGTCAATGCAGCTAGCTATCAGGAGATAGAGCACTTCATGCTTCATCTCCATAAAGCTTTTCAGCAGATCGAAGATTTCGTTTTTCAGCACGACCTGGCACCTGCTCACAGTGCCAGAACCACTGGTAAATGGTTTACTGACCATGGTATTACTGTGCTCAATTGGCCTGCCAACTCTCCTGACCTGAACCCCATAGAGAATCTGTGGGATATATTTTGAAGAGAAAGTTGAGAGACGCAAGACCCAACACTCTGGATGAGCTTAAGGCCGCTATCGAAGCATCCTGGGCCTCCATAACACCTCAGCAGTGCCACAGGCTGATCGCCTCCATGCCACGCCGCACTGAAGCAGTCATTTCTGCAAAACGATTCCTGGCCAAGTATTGCGTGCATAACTGAACATAATTATTTGAAGGTTGACTTTTTTGTATTAAAAACACTTTTCTTTTATTGGTCGGATGAAATATGCTAATTTTTTGAGGGGTTTTCATGAGCTGTATGGCAAAATCATCAGTATTAAAACAATAAAAGACCTGAAATATTTCAGTTGGTGTGCAAAGAATCTAAAATATATGAAAGTTAAGTTTGTATCATTACATTATGGAAAATAATGAACTTTATCACAATATGCACATTTTTTGAGAAGGACCTGTATATACCGTTTACTGAACTTTGTGGTCAGTATGACTTTTATGTCAGTATAACCCCCTGTAGTCAATACTTTTATCCCTTTGATCACCAAAATTAGGCTACATATTTAAAGGTGTAGTATTTATGAGAATCTATTGACATTAATGCAATATAATATACATAACAACGTTTTTAGTGGTGTATAAATACCTTGCATAATGTACTGTTATGTTTTTTTTTTAACCTTAGAATGAGCCGTTTCTATCTACATACACAATGGGTCCCCATTTTGTGCCGCCATGTTAGCCATAACCGGACAAACTGCTCCACAGAGCAATAGATACTCTCTGCTGTCTTAGATGACAACATCTTTGTCATGTGTCAGCCACCGTAGTTCTCTATGTGCTTCGAAAGAGAGGTGAGCGGCTGCAATTCACAACCTCACCACTAGATAGATTCACAACCTCGCCAAAAATTTACACAATACACCTTTAAACGTTTTTTTCCGTTAAATATATATAAAAAATTAATGTCTTGAATGTAACTCTACACCCACGCCTCATTTGTATATGGTTCTATGAATATGCATATTAACCCCATATCTCCACTCTCTCCCAAAGACCCACTCATTGACGATCACACATTGACATGATTATATAAGTTGTGATGTCAGAAACATTGGCAATTTAAGATGTCTTTTTCCATTGCAGTTTTAAGGAGAAAATACTCAGTAATGGTGTTGACTTATGTATTTGCACATGGTTTGTCTTAAAGGATTAGTTCACTTCAAAATTAACATTTCCTAATATTTTATTCACCCCCATCTCATCAAAGATGTTCATGTCTTTCTTTCTTTAGTCAAAAATAAAGAATTTTATGAAGAAAACATTAAATTGTCTTCACACAATGGTTTTCAATTGCAACCAACTGGATGAAGGTCCAAAGCCCTTCGAAGGGCTTCAGAGGCTTTGCATTATCCCAGATGATAAATATGGTCTTATAGCAAAAGTCATAGTCATTTTCAAAAAAATGAGTATACTTTTTAATCTAAATTGCTCATCTAGCACTGCTCTCTGAGCTCACCAGTGATCACGTTGAAAACGTCACACTGGATGTAGGCGGAAGTACCGCCCACGTGTTAACGAAGACATAACGCATAGTACCCCCTTTAAAAAAAAGCCCCTGAAGAGCCTTTGAAGCGCTTTGAAACTGCATTGACTTGGACCTTTAACTAGCTGGTTGCAACTGAAAACCATTGTGTGAAGAAAAATCCTGGAATGTTTTCCTCAAAAGATGTATTCCTTTTCAAATAAAGAAAGAAAAATATGAACATCTTGGAAGAGATGGGGTAAGTATCAGAACATTTCGTAATTTCATTTTGAAGTGAACTAATCATTTAAAGCATATTAAAAACTTGATTTTCACCACAGGCGTAATTTAAAAATACTTTTATTTAGCAAGGACAGATTAAAGTGAGAAAAAAACACAGTAAAGTTACAAAAGACTGCTATTTTATATGAATACTGTTGTTATTATCTTTCTTTTCATCTTAGAATCGTAAAATTAAAAAAATCAGCTTTGCCATCATATGAATAAATTCAATTTGAAGTATATTAAAATACAAAAATAAACGTTTTACATCTTTACTATATTTTTGTCAAATACATTTAGTTTATCAAATAAATGCAGACTTGGTAATCGAAAAAAATTCTTTGAATGATAGTCTATTCTTATGGTTACACTTTAACAGCTCAATATAATAATATATATATATATATATATATATATATATATATATATATATATATATATATATATATATATATATATATATATATATATATATTAATACATTAGATCATATATTATGAACAAACAAGAATTAACAATGAACAACAACAGATTTATAAATCAACATCATAGCTTATAAATATAATTGCTTAAAAAAAGAAGAAAAAGGCATGGACAGCCAAACTATTTGCATAATAGCAGTTTGGCTAATGTGAAACTGCTCACAACCTCCAGCTTTTATCACCAGAGAAGAAAACCCTGTCACAGGCCATCGCATGGCACATTCCCAGCAGACTAAGGGCTGATAGGCAGATGCATTATACACGAAGGGGTCAACACTGTACCACGCCAGATACAGATGAAAGTGTCCGGGTACTGCATAACACATCCTGTAGCTATTATAAAGCTTCACGCTAAACTGTATTTAAGGATATCTTGAAATATTTCCATCTCAATAGCTCACAATCTCCAGCTCATAATAACAGAAAATAGCCAGCTTTGATGCAAGCTATTTTTTCACTCTTTATTTAAAACACAAGCTAATGTTGACAGTCAGATCCAGATATGGCATTATGAAGATGAAAATACCCTACTTTAACTTCAAAGAGCCTTCTTTAATCAAATCATTCTACAAATCGAACTGCTTAATCTCTCCGAGACACAAAGCTCCTGTAGGTATAAATATATCAGTCAGACAGATGAATTCAATTATAACTGATCTGACATGTTATAGATTTCTTACAGTGACACAAGGTTTTGCCATGTGGGATCCTGAGAGCTACACTGCCACCTCTTGGTCAAATGAAGTCTGCTCGACACGATGATGTAAGGTAGACTGCTGGCCTTATGTCAAACCAGAAGAGTCAACGATTAATAATGCGGTTATTAATGTTATATAAGAACAAGTAGTCAGGAAACGGGTGCAGATGCTAAATTACGAGATCAATACGATGACTGACTGGAAGGAAGAATTAAAAGTTGTTAGTGTGTGCGCGCATGTGTGTAAAGGTGCATGATTCTCCATGAGCAATGATTTCATAAATGGTAGCAGTGTTGAGCTGGACATTTTGGGGGCGTTTAGGCTGACATCACGCAGAGCGTGAGTTCCCGTCTGCCAGCACAAACAGGGTTTTTAATAGACAAGACTCTGGGGAAGCTGGACACTTCAGGGGATGAGAAAGCTGACATTTTAGGGCTAATCTTAAGAGTACAACATGAGGTGTATTGATGATCTTCACCTGCAATCTTGAAGATAAAGATAAAATAGGATAATTAATAGAAAAGTTGTTAAGTGGAAAAAGCTGAAATGATGTAGCTAAAATAAGTGGCAGCATTATACAAGCTCAACAAAACTGCTGCAGTACACTACGTACATAAAGATGGAGAAAAACAAGGTCACGCTTTACATTGAAGCACTTACCAAACTTACTAAAACTAATGAATTTACATAATAACCTTTTAGTGCAGAACTAATTATATTAAATTTACAGCCTACAAATTATACAGATAATATGGACAGTAATATAAAGTGTTAGAGCTGGTCATTTCTGCAGGTGAAAGTGCAGTGAGATGCTTTCATGCAATCAATACCATCGTTGCAGCTTCACTTTAGTATTTAGTTGAGCTTTGTTAGCATATGGTCACCACTGAAGTGCTTAGGGAAGTACTGCTTTTATGGTTTGCGGGCTTTTTTAGCCATGGGAAAAAAAGATATAATTAGCGGGACAGTACTGCAGAAAGGCTGAACAGCAGCAAAGTAGGAGGCATGCGGCACTACGGCAGGGTAGGACAATAGGAGAACGCAGGGATATAAATGGAGGAGTGCAGCCATTGGTAGTGCGGCTCAGGGGAGATATTGTACACCAGATAGGTTTGGAAGAGCGCAGGTTGAAAAGGCAGTGCTCAGAAGTATGCAGAACGCAGAAGCCTGAAAACTTGACGGTTTATCTCTCAATAGTCGGCTAATTTGTTCAAAACGGCTGTCAAAAATACTGGTAACCCCTTATAATAGGTTCTATTTACTAATTAACTCAAGTTTAATATTAACTGTAGTTTTATTAACTAACAAAGATTAATTAATACGGCCCCACTTTATATTAGGTGACCTTAACTATGTACTTACATCAAAAAATTATTACAATGTTATTTTGTTCACATTGTATTGCTGTACACCTTTGCTGATATTGAGGTGAGATACGGGTAGAGTTCGGGACAGGTGTGGTGGTATGTGTCAGTTTAAGGGCAGGGTTAGGTGTAAGGGAAGTGTCAACTGTGTAATTACAAATGTAACTACAGAAATTAATTACAGGTGTAGTTATATGCAGATATTTTAAAAACTGTAAGTACAATGTAAAAACATGTATGTACACAATAAGTGCATTTTTATCAAATTATTAATTTAAATGTTAGTACATAGTAGTTAAGGCCACCTAATATAAAGTGGGTCTGAAAGAATATTAAGTCTACAGTTCAATATTGATTACTCATATTACTTGCATGAACGCACAACATTGAACTGTACAAATATATTGTATTCACTACAAAATACCTCACAATGTATCAATAAATGTGTAAAACAGTCATCACAGGGTCCATAAACTATGTAACAAATGTGTTGCTCATTATTAACTATAATGCTAACTAATGAAACCTTATTTTGAAGTGTTGTGTTAACGCCCTCAAAATAATATCCAATAAGTACTGCATATACAGTGCTTATCATAAATGAGTACACCCTCTCTGAACAAATACAAGATACAAGAAGAAGTTTTTTTAATGATCACTAATATAATTCATTGAAATTTGGCAAAACTGAAATATACTTCATAAAAACAGAGAAATATATCATTAATATCTGTCAAATAAGTAAATTAGCCAATTTTGTTTATAACAAGGGTTGAAAAAATGAGTACCTTCTAGATTTAATTCAACAAATATATAATATTCTAGAACTTAGTATGTCCGCATAATTTGAAAAATACTGCTCTGACCCCTCTTGGCATGGAGTGTAGTTCATGACAAATTGTCACATCTGTCCTGTTCAAATCCTGGATGATGACCTCCTTAAATGCTCTAGTGAAATACATGTCCACCGAAGGTTTTTAACTTTGGGAAAATGCATATCGCCATTGACATGTTGAACAAATACCTAACACAGGGAATGAAGAGATGGCAGCATCTTCTGTTTCAGGTTTTTGTATCACAGGAGTGTGTGAATTCATGAGAGCATTGATAAAGCACCTCTCCAGCATTCATAGTCACCTTTCATAGCTTTTGCTGGCTCTATAGACACTTGCTTAGCATTTCTTCTGCTCTTTGTCTAGAAAAAAATCCCTCACCACTAAATGAAAGCTTAAAATGAAGGCCCGATTATTTCATGGGCCTTGTCACAAGTCCATGGTTTTGCTGTTGTTGTTGTTAATTTGGCTATATATTCACACTTAAAACAATGATTTGGTAATCCTCTTGTATCACTGTCCTCTTTTGTTCTAAGAAAGAAGTCTCCTGACAGTTCTCTCCCAAGTGGTTTTATTGTTTTCAGCATTAAGTCTGAGAATGATTCAGTGGGCTATATAACACTTAATTGTCAGTCTTATTTTCTTGAATAATTTCGACATGCTTCTTTGGTAATTGATCAAACACACTTCCTGGAACATAATTTCGCTAACGAACCCTAACATGTCTTCTAAACAAAGATTAATTGCTGAATTTGTTAAGTTTCAGAGGGGATGTACAATTATCCTGAGCACTGTATGTTTTTTTGTTTTTGTTTTTGTTTGTAGTCAAGGAACATATTAAAATAAAAAATCCATGTCATGATCCCTTAAAAACAAGTAGCTAGCATACATCTCTCATAGTCTTCCATAGTCTGAAAACAGTCCACCGCAATTATATGAACTGAATGAGGTGGGTGAATCTTGTCTCTGAGGATCTCAAATTGCAAGATCAACTTCACCAGTCTAGGCCATAAAACCACACAACAGTGTAGCAATCTAAATAGTGATCTTAAAATCCACAAAAAGAGATCGCTACTTACCAAGACTAGACAAGTCTCAGACAAGCCTAGTTCTCCGGTTAACTCTGATCAGCTTTAATAGTCCTAATTCTGATCCCATCCCATTAACGTACATTCAATTAAATCCGAGCAAGTGTGCTCCCTGATATGTGTGAAAGCCCAGAGGCTTACAGAGGGGTAATTAATAAGAGTGCATGAGATTAACTGACTCCCCTCCTCACGGAGCCCAGCACTATTGCTGTTCTGTTATACCACTAAACACATGCTCACATTCAAATAAACACTGGAGAATACACTGTTAAATCCATTGAAATCAGTGAAAATGATCATACAAATACATACAGTACAATCCATTTGATCTAGACAGTATGGTGACATAAGGGCTTCAGTAGATCTGATCCTTTGTGTGTTTTCAGACCTGTCCTTTATTCCAACACGAACATTTTTCAGAGTCAAATACCCTTGATTAGAACATAAATGTGTGTCTGAGAGGATGCATATTACACGTTCACAGACAGGCCATGATGAAGGAAGAAGAAGACCCGCCTATGTGAAATAATTATTTTAACAGTTTTGTACACTACACAACAGTGAAGAGAGCTCATGTGTGGCTAATGTTTTGTTGACATCTCTCTATCAGAACCAGCATTATTTCTTGAGTAATTTGAGCTATAGCTCATCTGTTTGATCTGACCAAACAAGCCAGCCTCCCCCCGTGCATCATTGAGCCTTGGCTGCACATGAATCGGCCGCCTCAGTCGCTGGTTCACCACTATCCCTTCGATGGACCACTTTTGATAGATACTGACCACTGCAGATCAGGAACACTCCACAGTTTGGCCCTTGTCAAGCTCACTCAAATCCTTAAGCTTGTCCATTTTTCCTGCTTCTAACATCAACTTTGAGGACAAAATGTTCACTCATGCATGTGTGGCTAATGTATTGTTAATTGGACATTCATAATGATAAACTAAATTAATCAAACATGAATCTTCTGAGAATCAAACAAAATTTGAATGGATAATCTGAAATTTGAGTTTACAGAGGATTTCTCTGTGATTCTTTTGATATGAGCTTCATCTTAGAAATCCCATTAGCAATACATTAGCATTCCTTTAGAAGTTTTTGGCATTATGATTTTGAGCGATGACCTTAGAACAAGGTGATTTTCTGAAGTCGGCTCATAGCTGTCTCTGATACCATCACTGTCAGTCCTCATTTACGGAGATCCCGAGTGTGTCCAACCTATAGCATCTTCAATGTTTTAAACGGGGACAAAATCATGGGAAAGAAGTGTTCTCTTGGCTCCCTCTAGTGTTCATCAATGAGGGGACATTAAGTCAATATTCTATATTCCATTACAAACTCACGGAAAAAATAAATGAATGAATAAGTAAAAAGGAAAGTTCACCATTTTCTCTAATCACGTTATAATGTAATTATTACATTATTTAAACACAATTCTAATTTTGTGCAAGCTTATTTTATATAACAATATAATATTTTCAATATGAATTCATTAATATGAAAAACATTTATAGGTTCAGACAGTTAATGTACAAATTTAACATATTCCATATGTCTTCAGGACAATTTTGTCCAGATTCCAGTAAAGAATATGCAATAGTTTTGGTGCTGGAAGCAGGCTCTGTGTTATCTGTGGAGTGTTAAATTTGACCTGCATTTGAAGAACCTTTAGTGCAGCAGTTCTTTGAATCTATTAAATTGAATACTTCAGGTTTTTTTTTTAAACTATATTCAGCCTCTGCTGTTTTGATAGAGCTAAATGCCTACTTGAATGCAATTTTATCCAAAAACACTACATCATTTTACTAAACATCTGTTGACAAATTGTCTACAGATGTGGGCAGAATGGATATGCTGTGCAAGATAATCAACTGAGATATCAGTATATTATGGTTTTACAGTTGCAACAAAAGCTGTTTTAGTAATGTTATTTGACCGAAACAATGGTTAAAATGGTTAAGGTTAAAATATAATTTAAGTCCAATATGGCACAACTATGTTGGCCTATGAAATTTAGCAGAAATAAAAGGAAATTCATTTAAACCAATGGCCTCCATGGGGACGTTGACATGAACAAGGCAAGATGTCTTTGAAGGGAACTGGCACACAAATCCTATGAGCTGGAGGCTCTTAATTACATGATATGATGAATAAATGGGCTAAATGAATCCAGGTGACCATCTGCTTGGAGCTCACCACGTAAACACATTCCAGCGGTGCCAGCAGATTTTTGTCATCTTTGACCTAAAATGAGCTCTGAGTTTAGAGGGAAAAAGTGTGTCGTGTCATTCCCCTGAACTCCTGATGAGAGTAAGACAGCTAAGGGGCTCGAACGAAGGCTCTCATTTTTAGCTGGGGTGTCAAAGTTGCCTGCATCCTGCGCTGATTTCCACTCCCCCTTACATCTCTCCCTCCACTCCTCACAGCGCTCCTGTCATGCATGAACAGGCACAGAACACAGTAACAAGTTTGTCTCATGTCAGCTTTGAATAAACAGTGCGATAACTTCTTTCCATCTATATCAGCCTCTCTCATTCTCTCCCTCCTGCTCTCTCATTTTGCTCACTCTGGGACCCCATGCTGATTGATAGCAGCTTTAAAACGTTGCATGTTCAAATAGACTAAGCTCCGAAAGCCTCATGTGCAGAGTGGAAACGGGGAACAAAGCACCTCCACCTCCTCTCTAACCTGTCAGGTTTAAAATCTGGCTCTTATCCTGAGCGAAGAAGGGTATTAGATTTGAATAATATCTCTGTCTTCACATTAAACTTTTATTCTTAAAATACGGTAACGCACACACTTGGAGATGGTGCGTCACATGGTGCCAACTTATAATGATAAATGAAGCTTGTTTTCTCGCTACAAACTGTTTATAGAAACACGAGTTCACTTAGCAGGCTTTTATTCCGGGCCCAATGCGGAATAAAATATCACTAAAGTTAATAACACTTAATTTCAGCGGGAATGTGATTTATATTTAGAGGTTTTACCCCCTGCTGGAGTGTTTCGGTTAATGGTGATTCAAACTTTGGGAGTGTCGTCATCTAATCCTCATGCTTCTAAAAAACATTTCTGCAGGAGTCTGTGTTAAAGGTGTTAAAAGTTTTATGCTACAACAACAAAAAGAGTACTTGAGAAATATCATTAAAATGATTTATACTCACATAACATGGAGATTCTAGACTTAACAGTCTCCTAGAAAAAGCCATTTTATTCATGGGGTGGGTTGCCTCACATGGCGCCGCCATTTTGAAATCACATGACTAGCCATGTCATAAAAAACATCATAAAGCCTACTGGGTCATTCATAACATAATAAAAACAACTGAATGAACTGAAAAAACTAAATATACTGTACATACAAAATATATCATTTTAAGCAATATGTATTTAAAACTAATTTTAAGCAATACATAAGGGAACAACAGAAGGTTAATATATATACTCATTTATACCCATGATAATGTCACATTGAAATTTATGTGGAATACAATGACACCTGTCCCGCTATTTTGACTACAAAATACTGTAGTTTAAGCCTCCCAAAAAGACAGAAACACTCAGTAGGCCTGACCCAAATTCACATGACTTAAGGGCACGAGAGACTTGTCAATCCATTTTCATGTCAGTTTGTCACTGCCTACATTGTGGATAAAACAAACCGCCAAATCACAGTCAGTGAACAAATCCTTCACTCTAACATGCTTTCATTTTCTTAACAGCATTGTAATGAAGCGATCAATATATAATCTCCTTGTCAAGGTACATAAAATAACTGATAAACTTTGCGAATTCTGAACACATTTACATTTCATTTACAAAAATTATAATTGTCATGTTTAAAGTGGAAAATAACAACAACAACAACAACAAAAATTAACAGGAGAGTGATTCAACATATTTCTATCATAACCAAAAGAGGGCGCAGCTAGCCACTGAGAAACTGCACACCTTGTTAGTCACTCTATCCTAAGGATCTCCTCTGCTCGGATCTACAGCAGCCATGAGTGCCGAGACCAGACACAGAGGCCACAATCTCTCCCACACACACGTCCTGGGTCATGGGACAATAGCACATGCTTGTTCTCCGCGGGGTCCCTGTGTTCCTAGCAAACTTTGACCCTTACGTCCGTCTGGTGCATTACCAACACCTGCGCTGTGAGACTTCCTCCACATCTCAACATGTTGCTGTTAGAGATGATGCAAAACAGCCTAACGCACTTCTGTTGTGGGTACAAGCACTAAGTAAACCCTGGATTCCCAATATAAAACAATGCATTCAAGAATAAAATAAAAGATTGATTAAATCGACCTCTCTTTATTGCTTATGGTCATGCAACTGACTTTAGTGAACGTATACAAAAGCAATGCCTATCAAGCAATATCTTATCAATTAATATATATATTTATATAGACTGATGCAACTGTCATAACTGAAAAAACAATGCTCCGCTGATGTCTATGTTAATGCTATGTTTGTCTTAATGACTAGTGGTGACAGACAGATGCTTTTATTTTAGCATTTCCCATTTGAGCCTGAGCACTTGTGCCGACTGAGAATCTATTTGTGATATATTTTGATTTCACAAACCCTATAATCTGCTTCTTCCTAGTGAGTGCACCAGATCAAAGATGAAGCATATCTCAGCACAGAATCACAAAAAAGCACAGTCTATCAGCCAGATTAACACATCATTTCCCAAACACATCATAGGGGGAAGATTACACCAGCACTCACCACATACCAGTGTATCCAGGTTGTAGGTAAATGTTATTCTGTCTGTTATTTCACAGTCGCCATAGGAGAAATTAGTTTGAACAACTTTAATTTATGGGCAAATTAAAGTGCGGCTGATTTACCTGTGTTTGTTTATATTGATTCAACACAACAACACCGGTGAGATTACACTGTGTGTAATTGAGTAATCAATGCCTGAGTGTCGGTCACGACTAAAACCTGCACCTCAGACTCACAGACCTGTAAACAGATGCACCTGACAAGATGCGCTGAACACATCTAGATCATGTGTTTCTGTAAGCAGACAGAGGATGTGCAGACGTTAAAAGTTTGTTTGGATGATTTACGGCTCCGATAACAGCAGGGACATAATGACGATGAGATTGCACAGATGGATTCAGCACAGTTTACCCTGACGCCCGACCGAGGAGCTCTCCACAGGGCCTTATGGCTTCAGTCTGATTTATAGCACGCTCTCAAAGGGAGTGGCACTCCATTTATTTTTGACTCAACTTTGAGATGTCTCTATTCAGATTGGGACTCAAGTTATGCAGGAGTCCGCCAAGAAAACATAAAATTTACAGTATGTCAAGACATAATTCAGATTTTTTTAGCATTTCAGTTTTTCAATGTTTTTCAGAAGAGCGCTACACTGTTTGGAATGACATGAGGGTGAGAAAATGATGACAGAATTGTCATTTTTGGGTGAAATATCCCTTTAAGCATTTGTCAGGAGCATTTACCCAAATCAACTTGTAAATGGAGGGTTCGTACAAGGCTTAAAGGGTTTTAAATTGACTTTTTGAAATTGAAGTCCTGGAAAACCCTTGACAACAGCCATATTTATGAAAGGTACTTAAAAGTGCTTAAATTATTGAAATACAATATGTGTGAATTTAATGTTTGATTTTATTAATAAAACAATCTTTTCATGCAAAATGAATGGTACAGGCAATTTGATATAGATAAAGAGCCATTTTACATGACTATGAGTATGATATTGATCCAACCCGATCACACATAAATGCGTATAAATAGTACGAGTGTGCAATGTCGTGGAATGTATACGCCAAAACTCAAAACTCATTTTGGCGTGCATATGATACGCTGTTTTACGCGTGCATATGATAAGCACTTTATGGCATATATATGACACGCTCTTGGGTAGGTTTAGGGTAGTGGGGTGGGGGGTTCGTATGTATAATACGCCATAAACTGCGTATCATATGCACGCGAAAAACAGCGTGGCATAGACATGCCAAAATGAGTTTTGGCGTATATATTCCACGACATTGCACACTCGTACTATTTATACGCATTTTCGTGAGAATAGCCTGTATTGATCATATAAATATCCAAGTATATGATAAAGCTTTCATTCTTCAAGTCAATCATATCATGAGAGAAAAAAACAGTTTGAATAAGGAAAGCAATATCTTTGCCATAGTATATTTCAATGGTTAAAGTTACCATAGTCTTTACATGTGCCGCACTTTACATTTTTACTGCTTTTTGTTTTATTAGTTAATTTAATTTTTTTAGAGTTTGAAAGATAATAAAGATAGTGTTTGATAAGAGAGAACTCTGGATCTCTAACTGTAGTATTTGAAAACCAAAGAAGTGATGCTTAAAATTTAATTTTATGGTACGAACCTGTTACATGGGTTTTGAAATTAGTATAAAATGAAGCTTAAGCTAAATGAATACTTTTGTGATGTTTAGGCATGATCAGTTATGCAGATAATCTTGTACCACACCAAATTAGAGGTTATGCAATTATAATCATGTGTGCTGCCTTGGACTACACAATGTTCGGGTGAGACGTTAAACCGAGGTCCAGACTCTCTGTTGTCATTAAAAATCGAAAGAAAAAAAGAGTAAGGTGTAACCCCTGCATCCTGGCACAATTTGCCCATTGGCCCCTGTCCATTATGGCCTCCTATAATCATCCCCATTTACTGATTGGTTCCATCACTCTGTCTCCTTTCAGAAGATTCATCCCTTCCATTTAAAGTGCTTCGAATGCCTTGAAAAGCACTATATAAATGTAACAAATTATTATATTTAATGTATAATAATGACACTGTAATTAGAAATGTGTCTTAAGATGAGACTCATGGCAGCGTGCAACCTGTTCATCTTCAGATTTGTTCTAATTTACAACGTGACTTTGCTTTTTAAATATTTCTATGCTCCTCTCTCTTTAAAATATAACTGATGACTTTTGTGAACACATCAGACTGTGATTATACTGTGAAGTTGTGAGATTTAAACATTTATTTTTGCCTTTTTTGTGGTCTCTCTGCTCAGATCAAATGGAGGCATGGAACCAATGTGTGGAGTTCTCATGCAAGGAAAACTAGGATTGCATAAATATGGATTTTTAATCGCCTACCAGTGTTTATTTTCCTCGCGTCTCTCTATTTGATGCCCCGTCCCAGATGTGTGTAACGTCTTACTCGCTTTAAAGGCCCGGAGAGCAGCAGTGATACAGAGCAACTTCTCGCCCCCTCCAACTCATGATTAAGAGTAATGGCGCCCTTTAAGATTTGCATGGTGATGTTAACCAAGCATGGTTGTTGAAATATAATTGACTTTTCTCATGGACTCCAAAGACAAACAAAGACACTGAAGGGGGTCCAAGAGTGAGCGGGCACAAAAAAAAAATGGGCCAAGCGAGCTCCATCCAGCCTGATGAATAAGCATTGGAATTTAGAGCTGGAGGCAACGTTCACTGTTTTCTTTTTCTTTTTCGCCTCTTTTCTCCCTTTTTAGTCTCGGCCTTTGTGACCACAGCCACATTTATTAATGGTCACTAAGATGTCAGCCATAGCCTTTACACATCAGTCACCGAGGGCTGTCTTATTTATTTTTACCGTTGTTCTCGCCTCTTCTCTTCTTTGTTTTTTCCTCTTTTCTTGTGTCAGGTATTTAAGCAGGCTGTCAGTTTTATAGGGCCTGCTGAATGGGGTTGATAGGGGAGACTCTCAAAGGACTGCATGTGACCCATCTGCCCACAACACCCTCGCACACACCCTTTCCCTTTTGTGCCCTTGTTTTTGTTTGTCTGGGAGAGCCAAGTGAAAGATAAACTTTACTAGGTAGGAGGTTACAGATCCCCATCCCTATAACAATGCTAGGTAGATTACCTCCTAAATGATTTTGAATTAGAAAGCTTAGTACGCGGGGAGAAAACACCAATACTAGCGTATGTCATAAAATTAAACATGACAACCCGCACTGACAGTACCCTGATATGCTTGTGCTTGTGTGCTCAAATTCTGTCACTCAAACTAGGATACCTGTATGCTCTACCCTATTTTTCACTCCCGACGCACTGTCACGATAAAGTAATCGTCGCTTTGTACTACTTCCTAGTCGGGTGGCCGATGCGGTGGTAGATTTGTGGAAGAGACAGGGGTTGTTGTGAAGTGAGTGAGAGATGGGGTTTTCACGCTTCAGCAGACATATTTGCTTAGAGCTGATTAACTGCACCCCAGAGAGGAAGAGCTGTAGTGCTCTGGCTACTAAGCTTCAGAGGGCGTGTGTGTTATACAACTTAGAATAACAATAGTAATTGTGTATAAATAGATATATTAAAACGCATTTAGCTTTGATGAATCATTGCAGACCAGACGTGTTAACTACAAACTATTCTACTTGTATTATAACATCAGCGATGATAACTGAGCCAGCTGTTCTAATAGGTTTGCAGTCTGGAAAAACTATGATAATGCAGATGATAAAATGCAAATAGCAACTGCCAACTTAGGCCTGCTTGTGCACTTTTACATAATAAGCAGACAGACTAAAAGTGACGTGCATTGCATTCTGGGAATCCATCACATGCACCTTGAACTACTGTAAGAGCTACAGGAACGCTAAAAAGAGAGGAGCTTTAATAAAAGCAGGAGGAAAAGTCAAACTGACTATTCTGACACACACACACACACACAAAAACTGTCTAATAAAAAGTCCACAATATTTGGCTCAGTGTTTGTTACAGGCTGCTAAAAATACGTTTCTGAGAATTAAAGTTTTGGGTCAGCAAGAAAACCATTTGATCGATTTATCAACATTGAAAATAAATATTTCTTGAGAATATTAGAATATCTAAAGGATCATGTGCCACTGAAGACTGGAGTAATGATGCTGAAAATTCAGCTTTGCCACAACAGGAATAAAATCTGGGTCCTGAAGCAATATCACCCGAGAACCACTGATTTAGACAACAATAAGCATTTAAACTGCTTTACAACTACTCAAAGCTCACCTGTATGCTTAGAAAACTGTAAGGCAGAAAAATGATTGGGTTTTCCATCACTAGCTGTAACAGCACCTCTTTGTTGTGTCATTAAAACTATTTAAGTCTCCGGTCTCTGTGTCTAAAGTCTAGCTGTGTTTAGAACAAAGAACAACTTGTGTATGACAGTTTTTGCCGAAAGCACATCCCACACAATGGCCCCTAAGGAGGGACCCCCTGAAGCCGAGACCCCAGTGCCCAGCACTCAGCTACTTTTCCCGCAATTTTCCCCTCATGTGGCACCCCCAGGCCCATGCTTAACCGTAACTTCATTAGATGCCTCTTTAACCTGGCCCTTCTCCCTCATTTTCTCAGAAGTACCTTTCACCAGCTTGGGTTAATCAGGCACTGGCTGTTTTGGCCTAGAATCCCAAGGAACGATGTTCATGATGAGGTATGCAGTATGTCACTGCTCAGTAAATTTATTGTACATCCTATGAATTACACACATGAAATCAGGAATGAAAAGTTCAACAAACATGCAAAGTCACCAGACACAGAGTGACTGGTAAGGTATTCTCTGCAGTACATATTGTTATCTCAAAATTAAATGAAAAGTTCATTACAATGATAGCAATAAACATAGACTTCTAATTCTAAAATGTACAAGGATTCTCTCTTTCTCTTTCTCTTTCTCTCTCTCTCTCTCTCTCTCTCTCTCTCTCTCTCTCTCTCTCTCTCTCTCTCTCTCTCTCTCTCTCTCTCTCTCTCTCTCTCTCTCTCTCTCTCTCTCTCAATAAAAGCTTGTTTCCACATAAGCAATTTATTGTTTTATATCTGACAATCGACACTGATATTAAAACTGTGGCTGATAACCGATAAATGGATGATAGTCAAATTCTATACTAAGTTGCAAATAATAGATAAATAAATTGAAATAAACACTAAAATATGTTTTAAATGCTATAATTAAATGTAGGCATCACTATAGTACATACAAAAGATTAGGTACTCAAGATCATTTAACCGTATTATTAAATCATTTGTTTTTAATTTGCTTGTAACTTACATTCAATACAGACGTGTTTAAACAAATCTCAGCCCATAATTAATACCGATACTATTATATATTGTGCATCCATACTTTCTACCTCACAAATTGACTTTATACTACACAACTGCTACTTTTTTCCCCCACAATCGTGACTTTATGTCTTGCATTGTGCAATTTAATTTCTCATCATTATAACTTTAACATAAATTAAGCTCCAATGAGAGACATAAACAGTATCTAACAAATAACCTTTTAGATTTCTTCCTCTGAGGTAGAAATTGGCTTCCATATACATGACAACTTTAAATAGTCGGAAATGATTACTGTGGCCGAAATAATCTAGCCTCTGAATCATCAAATAACTCTATAGCACTTGGATATGTCACTAAACAACAGCATGTGTTTAATGTCTATGAGGCTAGTTAAACAAAAAAATACAGCAAGGTGATGCCATACTACTCACATATCTTACACATAATTACTCATAAACATTACAACTGCCAGCTGAGAGATAATACTGTAGTTATAGCCTGACATCTTTCTATTAAAAAAATCTAATCTATCACAAGCAATGTCTTTAGTGCCATGAAATGTGTCTTAAAAGGAAGCGGCTGGCTGAATGATTCCTTTTGTGCTGGGCAGTGAGCCCAGCCTACAAAGTATTGGATGAAACGTGTATATTTGTAATTCGTAGTAAACCTTAGAGTGTGTAATTTAAAAATTCATGCTGCGATCCTTGTTGCTGACGAGCAGTGCGCATGCATTATTGCATTTGGCCCCAGCACAGAACAGAATGTGTGTCTACTACTGAATAATGACTGCGAGTTCACTATGACACTGAGACGCTAATGAGCACGTAGCTTCAGGCGTAGTTAGAAACACTGTCTGCCACTGAGAAAGTCACACGAATCCCAGCAGTAAAAACGAAACAGCTGCATCATATCAGAGCGTTTAGCAGAGCCCACATGAGTGCATTGCATCACCAGGAGCATCTGTTAAACGGTGTTATCACCAACCGGAGTCGTAGATCAATAAATCACAAGTACAATATTTTAAAGTCGTCGACTGGCTGTGGAGAGCGTGACCTGCCACCCTCGCATCCTGAATGAAGAGCTCTTGACACACCCAAACGCTCAAGCACTTTCTCTTTAGAGCACCTATCCTTGAAGTTCCCCGAGCGTAGACGGCATGCAGACCCCTCAATGATGCCAACCTCAAAGAGGGGCTTGTCATTACCTCCCCTCATTCACATTTGTCCACTCAAACGTGGCAGAAGAAAAAAGGCACAGATGTTAATCTCTCTCTTATCCCCTCCTTTTTATTAAGGGAGATTAAAAAGAATAGAGTGCAATTTGGATGAAGGCCAAGGCAGACTAGATGTGCAAAGTATTTCTGGATTATTTCCACTTAGTACAGGCGGGGGCTGAAAGGACGGCTGTCTTGTTAGCTGGTGTGTCATTGAAGACTTCACAAGCCAGTTGGTCAACCGGAATCACAATAAACGGTGCTTGTGCCATGACAAAATTCCCATGGAGGTTGATTTACACAAATGCAATTCTCTTAAGTAAAATGCGGCGATTTGAGTGGAAGAGTTCTGGTAACAACATCTTCCTAGGGTTCGGCTCACGACGGTTGCTAGAGACCTCAGTTACGCCTTTCATGTTTGCAGTTAAAAGAAATAGAAGTGGAAGCATACCGAGGGTAAAAAGGACTGCTTCTATTTGTTAATCTTTCTTTCTCTATCTTTTCATATGGCCAGACCTTCCTTTTTTGATTCCTTTCACCTCAAAAGAAAGAGAAAAAAGTTAGTCAGTCCCCTGTTCCTTTTGTTGTGCTCTTTCTTCTCCGCACTCTTTATACTTTTATCCTAATCCCAACCATGCATGAGTGATCAGTTGTGTCCTGTTGTTTCACTGTTCTGCTAGTTTTCAATCGGTAGGGTTCCGTCTTTGTTCCCTTTCAGCGAGAAACACAGAGAAAGGTAAAGAGAAGGAAGGGTAATGAAACCTCCTCCATAGACTCACTCCTTTGTCTTCTTGATCAGGTTTATTTTGCTTTTTCTTTTAGAGATATAACTGACTGTAATTAGGGGAGATCGGTGCTGTGATGATGTGTTCTTTGCCAGCTCTTAGTCTTTAGAGAACGCTAGAAATGCTGCATCAAAGCCGACTGATGAAGTCCAGAGGTCACAGATCCGGAGCAGGTTTTGATGTATGAATTCAGTATAAAGATCAGCAGATGTCCGGCCCCGTTCAAAGACCGTACCTGACAGGTGAAGAATGCTCTCATTCACCATGAAGCAAACAGGCACGAGGACATCTAAAATTCTACCTGAAACATGAACAAGCTGCACCATGAGGGCCTGGGGGTTTGTTGGTAGCTGTTTGGATGTTTGGCTTCTGTTTTCCCAGCAGTCAAACGAGGGGTTTGATCCCTGGACACACTAGGAATATACTGTATAGAAAGAACTGAATTCAAGCTATTTAATCAAATAACGTATCGCCATCCTCAAACCATGGCGAGCATCATATATGATTATATATATGAAAAAATGTGCTTGTGCTGTGTGTCAATAATGCAACCCCTTTATTTGTTTAGGCCTATATTATTGGATTTAAACAATATGTTACTGATGCATTTCACTCATAACATGACATGAATGCACTCTAATCTACAGTGAGATGTGTTTTCAATTTCTGTAAAAAAAACATTTGGGGGGAGGGGCATAAAATAAAAAAATGGCAGGGGAAAAAAGTCTATAAAAATCCAATTCTTGAAAATGATACTTTATCATTTTTTAGAAATATGTATTTAAAAAAACACACGCAGACACACACGCATAGCTTCACCACTTAGTAATATTTGAAATATGTGGTCCAACTAACAGCAGAAATGTGCAAAAAATAATAATAGTAATTATATATATATATATATATATATATATATATATATATATATATATATATATATATATATATATATATATATATATATGTCAAAAAATATTATTGATTTTTTACATCAATAAAAAATAAAAAAGATAATCTGAGCTCTTTATGACAAGCTAGTGCAGGTTGTAAAATGTCATGTGGTGTGACTAAAAACTTAAGAGACATTTATTAATTAATATTTCATTAAATGTATTCAAAAATAAATAAAAAGTTTACCTTGAAATATATATTTAATAAGATGTATACACTCACGTGTTGATGGTGTAATGAAAATATGTTAATAATTTGAACTTACTTTACACCACAAGGTCTTAAAATATATTCTCTAAATAAATTTTCATAACCATAAAACAAATATGAATATAAAGAGTGCATTTCTTTGGCACATTTTTTTTGTTTAAAGTTTTTCTTTTCTTTATGGCGATTTATTTCTTCTCTGTGCATGACTGTTTTGAGATGCATAATAATTTGATTCTCTGCAGAGTAAAGTCTCTGGTCAGTGTGTCCTCTGTTCAAAGGGGCAGTCATTGTTGCAGACTGATCCCTCCTCTCTGTGGTTGTCGGGCCTAATTAAAACTATTCTGGGGGCATGGGGTGAGCCGAGGGGGAGGGGCCGGTGAGCTCTCCACAGGAAATTATGATCGCAAATGTCTTCCTGTCGAGTCCTGCACTTGGCACTTTAAAGTGAGGCGAGCCGGCATTACCTGAAAGGGCTGGAATCCGAGCAGACATCCACATCATCCCAGTCCACAGTCCAGCGGGGTCGCACACAAGTGGCCTTTGTGGCCGGCGAAAAATGGGATTAAGAAGGGGTCTTCAAGAGAATTGATTTTCTGTAGAGAACAATGAGTGGGTGAGAGGAGCTGGGGCCAGAGCTCTGAATCACACAGCCTCAGTGCCCCATGAAAGGCCAAAGCCGCACAACACTGAGATTAAAGCAATCAGGTTCTTTACCCCCTTACAGCTTCCCCACTTTCCCCCCGCCCCTCGCCGCCACATTACACACTCGGCTCACAATAAGCAGAATAGGCCCAAAAGAAGAGGGATGAAACGGACTGTTTGCTTTTGCCTTCTCCTCTGGCCTTCCAAACGTCGCACGGTTGCACTGAACAGGCTGGGTTTCGTTAAAGCAACAGCATGCTGTAAATGTAGCATCCGTCCTTCTGGGGGCATGTCTCTTTTGTGATGACAATGTCAGGGAGATGATGACGTGGTGTGGTGATGGGATCAAGGGTTACACATGAAAGAGGCGGGCTGCTTGGGTGCAGCTGTGGGTACCATTGTGGTCAATAATTTGCATGCGTTTAGTCCAAGCCTGAAAACACTGAGCTGGCTACTTTGGGAAAGTAAATGAACATTATTGCTGTTAAATACATGATTTTATATCCATATACTTGTCTTAAAAGCACAGTTCACCCAAAAACAGATTCTTTAAAATATCTTCTTTTGTATTTTAAGGAAAGAAAGCCATACAAGTCTGGAAAAACTTTAAGAGGATTTTCATTTTTAGATGAACTAATTCAGCCAGCAATAGCAGTCATTTCATCATCTAGGTATAGACCCGATATAGATGAGTAACCCACTTCTAGCCAAAATAACCTTGAATTTGGTTACATTACCAAAATCATTTGCGAGATCCATCATGTGAGCAAAGTCAACAATGATTACAAGGTGTTTGGTTTCATTTCTTTGATGTTCTATGTGCAGCGATGGTTAGACTATTACATTTTCATTGAGAGCCCAAATGTTGCCTTGTTTTAGCATAGATGCCAGGTTGTGTTTGGATGGCCATTTGATGTCTTTTAAATGCAAAATTGATTGTTGGGAATCCTTTAAGTGAGAAACACAAAAATTCTCAAATGCTGGAGAGACAAATAAGGACGTTCAGTCTTTGACCGGGTATAGGGTTAAGTGTGGGCTCTTCCAGAAAGGAGCTACCCTCTCCAACCAGGGATCAGATTCGTAAGGTCGATGAGCACTAAGCCTCTCTGCCTGTCCAGAATGAGGGTTGTGATCTCCCTTTGTGGCTCACTGGGAAGTGTCGGTGCACTTGCCGGCCCCGTTCCATCATTAAACAGATTGTGGGCAGGCTGCTGAAGGCCACGGCCAGGACTGGAGAAGCGGCAGCCACTTCATTAGGGGTATTATGAAGTAAAAGGCCTTTCTTCTCTCTTCTGTAGTCTAGAACTCTTAGGTCTGTTAAATCGTTTAATTCTTCTCTAGTGAGGCTGTGGCACAGCGGCAGTACTTTAGACGCACTCAATTATATTATATTAAATAAAATTACAATTATATTCATTTTCTATATTATGCTCAGAATAAGAGGGAATTTGATATTGACTGTCTCGTGTTATTTTCTCTCCTCCTCTTCCCTTCTCTCTTGTCTTTTTCCAGCTGGCGCTTTGAAGTGTTCCTGTTTTTGTTCTGGGTTGGCTGCGCATCCCACTGCTCCGCGGGCTTTGATATCTCCGGTGGGGTGAGGGGTTACCAGGCAGAGGTCTGGAGCTGGGATATCCTAACTTCTCTCTCCAAGAGGGCTGACCTCTGCACCCGAGGGGCGGTGCGAGCGATTCCAAATGCACAGCTCCTTTTGATGTGCCCTCTTTCAGAGCACTTAATTAGCCAGTGGATGAACATTTAGCATGAGCGAGAACGCTTCCTAAAGAGCATATGTCCTTAAAGTCACTGACTGCCTTTTTGTTGTAAGTCCGAGTGTGGTAAGGGCCATTGAAACAATGATGCCTTGGAACACAAACTTGTTTGGATTGAGAATTGACTAAACCCACCCGTTTACAGAACACTAGTGGGTGAAAAGAATGAAAACAGTGTTCTTTCAGAAGATGAATGCTCTCTTGGCATTGTATTGTCTTACTGGGCTGGATTAAAAACAGCAGACTTTCAAAATGCCAAACTTACATTCATTTGCATTAATCATGATGGTTTAAATATGGTGATTTTTGTGCATGAAGAAGATTCTATGTTAAAAAAAAACTTTGTTCTGACAGTGATACAACAAAATATAATGTTTCAAGCAATTCAAAAATCGCTCATCCATTTTCTCAGGAATCTTCAAAGGATGATATTCCATTGATGGTACAGAAAATATAGCAAAATCACACACATGGAGCTGAACTGAACAATATTTTTGATATGTGAGGGTAAATAGATAAGTGGTTGGATTTAAAATACAAAGATAATGTGACCAATGTCAAAAGTGTGATGTAGAACTACAATTAGAAGTCAAAGGTATTAAATTATGCCAGATAAGCCTAATTGTTCACGAAAACATGATTGGATTGATGAAGATTTGTTTGCTGATTTCTGTTTGATTGAGTAAATAACTTCTATTGAACCAAATACTTTTTTGATATAGAAAAAATGTTTTGTTTTTGCAAGTAATGCGAGTGCAACTTCTTTGTTTAATACATCCTGTGTTGAAACTGAGGATAATGTAAAGAGATATGTTGAAGTGTTTTTTATTATAAAGAACTTGTCACTGGACAGTTTTGCTATTCCGTATTAACATTTTTTTTTGTAAGCTAGTGAAGCTGTAAACAGCTTTATGAGCAGAAGTGAACTGTATCCCTTTGCAATAAAAACGTATAACGTAAAAATATGGCAGATATTGGTAAAAACTGATCAATATTTTTGTGTTGATAACTGTTAAACAGCATATTTGTAAATAGTACTGAACAAAAACACTTTACAGTATGAAAAATAGATACTCATTTTGATATTTGATAAAGATCAACTTAACAGTGCTTTCTTTAGTATATGATTTTGTAGATTTTTTAGTATATGATGGCAAAGCTCTTAATCTAAATTTTAAAATGGTGGAAATGAGAATGAACAATTAAACATTAAAATTAAATATACAAACAAATAAAACAAATCGAATATTGATCATTAACCTGTATAATGCACCCCAACCATAACTCTCAAAGCTAAACAATGGTCACAATACATAACTTTCCTTTTATCACTGTAAAGCTGCTTTGAAACAATCTGTATGGTATAAAACACTATATAATAAAAGGTGACTTGACTATAGTGTGTTATTCACCATCCCGACACCAGTATTGGATAAACCAATAGGGTGGAGCTATTTGTTGCTCAATGTTTGTGGAACTTGTTTGCTATTTACAGTTCTGTTTGGTGAGGCTAGTGGAGCAAAAATTGCACACTTCAGCTTCAGGAACCAAGTAAAAGAATACAGTACAAGTACACAAGCGTACATGTGATGTGTCCATATAAATACGCACTACTGTAAAAAATAAACAATTAAAGTTAAAAATATTTTACTTTTCTTTGGTCTTGTGAAAAAGCTTCAACTGATCTTTCAGATCTCACTGTGTTGTAATTAATACATGAAAGGAGTCTGCAATAATATCTCAGGAAAGTAGTAATTACGAAGCTCTTATTACTGAAACAAGACTTAAACATTCAGCAGTCCCTCGACGGGTGCTTTACCCTCTCTCAACAGCTCCTCAAGCCAGATAAACACGTACTCAAAAAGCCTGAGATCTTCATGTCTGCGTTGGAGACAGTTAACATCAATATATGACAATATGAATGTCATGAAGCCTGCAGTGAATGCCAGGGCTTTTTTAAGGATCCAATTTCCAGTTTCTCCTGCTCTCAATGCCCATAAAGTGGGTCGCTGCTGTCCAGGAGAAGCAGCCTCAGCTGGAACATGCTGGATTCATCAAGCCTGGAAAATCAATTCTTTATTGCAGCACTTTGTGGCTAATAATTTCCCTGTGTCTCAGTAGGAAAGAGCAAATAAAGCCTGTTTGTTTCATTTTGGAGGTCCAGTAAAACTCCCCCCATGCTGCTGGTCAGACTGTGACTCCTCTCCACACCTTACTAATACAAACCTGATCGGCTACAGTACTGCAAAACACACTGGCTGTCTGAACGTACAATATCCAAAGCCCAATTATCCGTAGTTTGCATGAGTAATTATGGAAAGTTATGATAAATATATCTACTCGCATGTAAAAACTGATAATTCCCCTTTTTGAGGAAGAACAATAGTCTTTCTCTCATTAGGAAACAAAATCCTCTTGACATCACACCATAGGCATTCGGTTTGAATTTCACTAATAAATTCCTTCTGTCTGTAAAGCTACCAGAAATGATATAAACAGAATACTTAAGCAAGAATTAAAACCGCAACAAAAAAACTTTAAAAAACAATTCACTGGACTTCAGACTTTGCTATGACAAACTAAAAGATGTGTTCCCACAGCTAGATCCCTTTGTCTAACAAGCATAAAAAGATTTTAGGAGATTTACTTGGTGCTTCTGACTTAAACATCAAGGCTTAACCTATTTCTTTATGAATAAGGAGTTGCAGTATCACATCAGAGCTCAAAGCAGAACCTGATGATTCAGACTTCCACTCGTCCTGGCACATGAGAGCTGAAGTCTTAATGACTTTGTTCCCATGCGTTTCAGTCATGCTTTGTGACATCTGATCAAACACTGTTGGCACACGCTCAGCAGCAGTTACTGTACATGGCCAGAGACCGAAAGACAGAACGGGAGCATGTTGTTCAGCAAGAGGGGGGATTTGAATGAAATGGACTGTGCAGTCTCTGAGATCAACCGCCGCTGGATGCTGCTAGCATGATGGACGGATCTTATACCATTTCGTGGCCTAATGAGGTTGCAAATCAACTCCGGCAGGGAGAAAGAAAAGCCCTGTGCTTTTTTATTCCTTTCAAAAACTATTTTCTGGGTTGAACAGAATGTCTTTTTCTCTCTGGTAAACAGCGAGGTTAATATAGATGCGTGTATGAATTTAGAGCTGTGTGTGCGCGTGAGTGTGTTGTTCTGGTGAGGTGTTTTGCAGTCAGCTGACGTTTGGCAGTTCGCACAGATATTCTACAGACTGCCTACCTGTGGCTGGCTGATCGATCATCTCTGTGGGATTCTCCAACAATAGGCAAGGCTGGCTTTCTGTTCTCTCCAGCTTGCATCACACTCTTTAATACCCTCTTAACGCCATTCTCAAATCCACTAGCCTACCATGGACATGTTTACAGTGCTTTAACTAGACCTGTGTACAGCCAAACAGAGGCTGACTCAAATGCTTCTCAGTTCTTGCCACCCACGAAACACTTTAGTCATTCCAGCACTTTGGCTTTAAGTAGATTTCACACACACAAAATCTCAGAGAGTGTCAAAAACATTCAGAAGAAGCCTTCTCGTTTTTCTAAAAATTGGCTACAATATCACATATCTACAGCTGTTCAATCAGACAAGGGGACGCTGGACGTGTGGCCCTGTTACAAGCAAGATTCCTAGTGAAACGTCTAAGAAGAAGACAATTATGTTTGGTTAAATATATCTCGGAATGCATTTAAATCTGAAATTTAAAATCTGGGCAATGCCAATAATTATTTTCATGTTATGGCTGATAATGAAATACACATTTATTCACAGAAATTAATAAAAAATACAATAGTAAAAAAAAAAATGTATTCAATAATTTTTTTAAATGCTACAAAGGAATTAACACATCACAACGAATAAAAAATTAATGTTCTAAGATGTTTTTTTTTTACTTGAATTAAGAACAAGTTCACCTGAGAACTAGGTCATCTTAAAGTTAAAACAGGAAAAAAAAGCACTCACAATGAAATATTTACCAATACTGATATATTTTAAATAGGTCAATAACCAATATGCTACCAATTGTTGTTACGGACAGCGTGCATCCCTAATAACATCACAAAATCAACTCCATCAGGGTGGTCAGGACCCTGATATTAGGGGGCCTCATTTATAAAACGTGCTCTTGTGTGCATACAATAAAATCCACAGCAACAATATTTATTAAAATGGTCTTTAACATAAGTTCTTAGCACCATGCCATACGTATGCACTTTACCTCATGGCAGAGAGTAGGAGTATTGCAGGTTTTTGGAAATCTAAGCAATTCTTGCCGCTGGTCATTCTCAAGTAAAGGATTTGGACGTTGACTGGTGCTCTTTAATGTTACAGACATTAATTAGGTGACATTTACAAAGTGAAGATCCCAAGAGAAATTTACTTCTGGAAGAGAGTACT